>NC_079511.1:25356039-25372329 GCF_000801105.2 Raphanus sativus | reverse complement strand
GAAGAGAAACCTGATGTTACTTACAATGACGTTGGTGGCTGCAAGGAGCAGATTGAGAAGATGCGGGAGGTCTGTTGAACTTTGTTATTTTATCTTTTCTCGTCAGCTATAGTTATAAGGCTATAAGGTATTGTTGTGCAAGGAGAAGATAAAAGTTGTTGTTTTGTCAACTATAGGTTGTTGAACTGCCAATGCTTCACCCAGAGAAGTTTGTGAAGCTTGGAATAGATCCTCCCAAGGGAGTTCTCTGCTATGGTCCTCCTGGTACCGGTAAAACCCTGTTGGCTAGAGCTGTTGCCAACAGAACCGATGCTTGCTTTATCAGGGTTATCGGCAGTGAGCTTGTTCAGAAGTATGTCGGTGAAGGAGCTAGGATGGTTCGTGAACTGTTTCAGGTAATTAAATGTCAACGTTCCTTCTTGCTATCTCTGTTTTGTCTAGCCAACGCTCTGCTATATTCTGAAACGTTGTTTACAATACTCGTTTTGCAGATGGCACGGTCCAAAAAAGCTTGCATTGTGTTCTTTGATGAAGTTGATGCCATCGGTGGTGCAAGATTTGACGACGGTGTAGGAGGTGATAACGAAGTCCAACGTACTATGCTTGAGATTGTGAATCAGCTTGATGGGTTCGACGCACGTGGTAACATCAAGGTTCTTATGGCAACGAATAGGTCAGTCCACAATCCCATAACCAGCCTTAAGTAGCTACACAATACAATTATACACTAATGGGTTAATTTCTATGTAACTCTTATATTCCAGGCCTGACACGCTGGACCCTGCTCTTTTACGTCCTGGACGTCTTGATCGTAAGGTTGAGTTTGGTTTGCCTGACCTGGAGAGCAGAACTCAGATCTTCAAGATTCACACAAGAACCATGAACTGCGAGAGAGACATCCGTTTTGAACTCCTTGCTCGCCTCTGCCCAAACTCAACCGGTAAATGATCTCAACCAGTAAACATCTCTCTCTCTCTCATATACTCTTCTGTTTTCTCTCGTCTTAAGTTTCAAGTAATTTGTTTTTGCAGGAGCTGATATCAGGAGTGTGTGCACTGAAGCTGGAATGTATGCAATCAGAGCTAGGAGAAAGACAGTGACTGAGAAAGACTTTTTGGATGCAGTGAACAAAGTCATCAAGGGTTATCAGAAGTTCAGTGCTACTCCCAAGTACATGGTCTACAACTAGTGTGAGAGTGAGAGAACTCGAACATTGTGTGTCCTTTTCTTTCTATTTTGCAAGAATCGTTTTGTTTAATCCAGTTATATGTTTAATACTTTCTCACTCAATCATTCTCTTTTTTTTCAAGTCAATCATCATTCACAAGAATTTAACCAAACCCAATCGAAATCAATGTAAAAGGGAGCATAGAAGCTCTGTTTGTTGTTGTCTTTGTGACTTCAACCAACAGAGCAAAGTGTTCTTTCTTCTCTTCGACCATGAGTTTACACGTAATCATTGGTTGTGTCGGCACTACCAGACCGTTTGGAAGTTCTCTTGCTCATGTTAGCTCTCTGCACTAAAACAACCAATGCCTGCACAACTTCAGACATTGGTGGTCTAAACTCCGGCTCAGGCTGTTAAAAACGCCAAACCCCAAAATCTGTTAAACAAAAGTTTCTTGTTCCGCAAGCTGCTTGTAAAACAGTTAATTATCTTTTTACCTGGACGCAGAGAGCAATAACATCTGCAAACCGAGAAAGAGATTTAACCGGGTAAAGCCCTTCAAGAGCTGGATCAACCATCTTGCCTAAAGCGTCAATATCATGAAGCTGTGGTGTCGCCCATCTAACCAATGACTGCTCAGATCTTGACCTTGTACTGCTCAAAGTTATAAAATTCAGAAAACACATTCCTCATCTCTAAATCCAACTCTAGCAATGATCATAACTAAAGTTTTTACCTGTCAAATGGTTTCCTCCCGGTTAAAAGTTCAAGCATCACTACTCCAAAACTGTACACATCACTCTTCAAAGAGTATTGACCTGACATTGATACTTCAGGTGCGCTATAACCTTCATCGGTTTGGTTTAGTAACTGCACAGAATGATGATATAAGCAAACCAAATTAAGTTGAGAAACTTTGTAAAGAGTTTGTATTATCCAAACCTCGTTTGCTGTGGGAAGGAAGCTTGCGAGACCTGAATCTGATAAGTGAGGGTTCAGCTCTGAATCAAGTAAAATATTGGATGATTTGATGTTCTTGTCAACTATAGATGGTGAACAGACTTCATGCAGGTACTCTAATCCACGTGCAGTCCCAAGAGCAATCTTGACTCGTGAGTTCCACACCAGTGCCTTGCTTTCTTCTTCTGGTAAGTGCAAGAAGTCATGTAAAGATCCTTTACTGTGGAACTCGTAGACCAGGAGATGCTGTCCGTGCTCAGCACAGTAACCAACAAGCTTTGTCAGATTTGGATGATCCAAAATGGCGATTTTCGATACTATTTCAGTGAAATCATCATCGGTCGTGTCATGTGAAAGAGCAGAGGAATCAATCTTCTTTACAGCAAGAACCTTTCCATCTTCAAACTCAGCTCTGTACACTCGACTAAAAGTCCCTTCCCCAAGAAGATTCTCAAAACTGAAACTCTCAGTTGCAATTTGGAGATCTGCAACAGAGTAAACTCTCACGTTAGAAGGAACCACCACGGTGGATTTCTTGGCAACAATAGGCTTTCTTGTGGCATCTTCATCATCAAATGATTTGTGTCGATCAGCTGGTGGAGGCCGGAGGTTAATAGACAAGGAAGTATCAAGTTTCTTTGCCTCAACTGATGAAGAACTCTGAAGAATAGAATTGTTTTCTGCAACCATGTGAGGCTGGTTATTGGTTTTCTCAATGTCCATGGATGATGACGATGATCTCTTTGATCTTTTTCTTCTCTTGACCAAGAAGAAAGCAACTAGAGCTGTAATGACTAGGAATGAAATGACTATGCCTGCTATAACACCAACTCCAATTCCTGATTTCTTGGAATCTCCATTGCTGGTGGATTCACCAGAGGAACGGTTTGTACCTCCTCCGGGTTTATGGCTCGGTGTGCCATGAGTTGGAGGTGGACCATGTGGTGGTGGTGGTGGAGGTGTACCAGGTGGTGGTGGAGGTGCAGGTCCAGTACTGAATGAGTTACCATCTTTTCTGTATTCAAGAACAAGAAAAATGAGATCTAAGGTTCAAAGAGTATAAAAAATAGCAAATGAGAACTTACATCAAATCAATGCCCTTCAGAGAACTTGGGATCCAGCCAGTGAAGTCATTGTTTGCAATGTTCCTGAGGGGACCATTTAGCAAGAGCCAACATTGTTAATGGAAAGAAAGACTAGTTTGGTGTGTGATAAGGTTAGGTTACTCACAGAGTCTCAAGAGGAAGAGCGGCTAAGACATCAACTGTTCCTGAGAACTGATTGTTCTGAAGGTATCTGTCAAGTTAATATCCAACATGTTTAGTAAGTAATACACTTTGAAAATATATGGATAGCTCAATATCAGATGCTTACAGTGATTTCAAACTTGTAAGAGAGGTAAAAGTTCCTGGTAGAGAATCTGTGAAAGAATTGAAAGACAAGTCCCTGAAACACACATGGACTTTTGTCAAAATGTATTACTAAGAAGACTAAAACTTGAGAGAACAGTAAGAATCTTTGGTCTATGATCTTACAGAGTTGTAAGAGAGGTGAGCTTGTAGAAGTCAATAGCTATTTTCCCTTTAAACTGATTGTGACCAAGATTACTGTTTTTTTTTTGGCAAAAGACAAAACATTAATACAGTATTCATATAAATGTCTATTAGGAATGTGAAGTGAAGCAGTTACTTACAGATACTTAAGTGGGACTATCTGAGAAATGGAGTATTGAGCAGCTCCAGTGAATTGGTTGAATGCAAGATTCCTGAAACACAGAGGATTATTAACAATCCAAAACACAGAGATACTAAGTTAGCAAAAATCAAAAAAAAAAAGAAAGAAAAAAGGATCAGTGGAACTTACAATCGTTCTAGATTTGGAGGAAACTGATATGGTAAATCACCTCCAAGGTTATTACTGCTTACATCACTGCAAGTTTCCATCAAAGATTACATAAGACCAAACACAAGACAAAACATACAATTAAGAACAAATTAACAGATTGGTCTTACAGCTCTGTAAGATTAGTCAGTCTATCAAGCAGGTATCCAAGTGTTCCAGAGAGCTCAAGACCTGATATCTTGCTGCAAAAGTAGGTATAACAATGTAAAACCATATGTATTAAAGCTTAACTTGCATACAAGAAGATGAGTACTAACATTTGAGTAACTCGTGTTCCAGAGCAAGTAACGCCTCTCCAATTCTGGCCCCCACAAGGATCACCAGCTGGTGATGCAGTCCATTGTGTTAACTGTGCTGGTGAATGCATACTGGTGAACAACATGTTCAGTGCTGAAGCTGCAATAAAATTTTAAAATAAACAAAAGCTTATTACTAGTAGTAGAGAAGAATCTTGAAAACACACAGAGAAGAGATTGATTCAAAATTTAACCCCAAAAAGATAATTAAAAAAAATTGAGATTTGGATGAAGAATGAAAACAGAATCAAAGGATATATGAAAAAATGGAGACTTTGAGAAACCCATTAAGCTTAAAACCAAAGAAACTCACTGTCTGATGCATCAGTGGCTCCATGGATGGAGCTAAGCTCGAATCCTACAATGCAGACTGTAAACAGAGACACCATTACCACCCACTTCTTCATCATCTTCTTCTTCCCCTTTCTCTTTCTCTCTGGTTGCCAAAACTCTATAGTCTCGTGATAAAGAAAGGAAAAAGAGAAATTTAGAAACTTTTGTGTTTGTTTGTTTGTTTGTTTGTTTGTTTATATTTATTTAAATAATAATATTTTTTGGAAAGTAAAGTTTTTCTTGACTGGATTCTACATGGAAAAGCTGTCGAGCATATACTTGAAAATCCAAAAAATGTTATTCCTTTCATTTCACAAATAAAAAATTGACATTTTTTTGTTTATTACATAAAATGTTGTTTTAGAATTTTAATACACAATTTAAAATATTATATCTATTTTGATTTTAAATATATTTTAATATTATTCTAATTTTGCAACTATACTTAATTATTAGACGGATTAATGATTTAAAAAAATAATCAACTGTAATAATATTTCTTACAATAAGATAAACTAAACTAAAGAAATATGATTATTAATAAATCAATTTTAGTTTGTTTTGAATAAAGTGAATAATATCAAAACAACAGTTTTTGTGAAATCGATGAAGTGTATAAAATAAAATTTAGGCTCATTTGTTTTGTTGTTTATATGTATAGTTCAAAATTCGTTTTTTAATGTTAAAGAAACAATAATTAATAAATCGTTTTATATATGTGTCCTTGTTTACTTTTCAGTAATGGGACCGTTGGTTACTACTCTACTTCGCATTTAAATTTTTCAGCGACCAAACAAACTGTTCTCATGATTATGGTATGTCCCATGATAAACTAGTTAATTGATGAACAATAACGCTGCCGGTAGATTTCATAACGTACGCGCCTGTGGAGGAGTTGTATCTTTTTCTTTCGTATTTAGAATTTATCAGTAACAAAAAATAATAATAAGGTAGCTTTCATACAATGGAGACCACTCTGAATATCACTACGAAGGTTTTGTATATGATTGGGTCTTTAAATTGTCCCATCATATTCCTTTATGTTATTTTTCCTTCAACTTACTTACTTTGCTTCGAGATATAAAAGAAATGAAAAGAGGAAGAAAATAATGTTTTTTATATTATCTGAAATAAAGAGGAATCCGAATTTGTATCATCGTTTACAAAGTTCTGCTGTGCTTGACAGAATAGGTTTCTTCTACGTAACCTAAAAGCAAAAAGAAAAACATGTATTACGCTCTTCTGTAATCAAATTGTACAATTGACCACGTAAGAAAAAGCCAGATTGTAAGAAAATGATCGTGAACCTAATCCTCGTATAGTTTTTTTTTTGAACTTTCAATCCTCGTATAGTTCATACACATATATATTGATTACTATAGAAGTGGCAAAATATCCTTAGAAATTGATTTGATTTGATCCGTTATTCGTTTTGATTTGATCTGAAATATCAGGATATCCGTAATTTTACAAATTAAAGTAAATACTAAAATTTAATATCCTTCAAATAAGAAGTAAATCACAAATACTCATTTAAAAAATGGATATCTGATCCGATCCGATCCGTAGTTTACATATGCATATATGTATATAATTTTATATCTCTATATAGATTTTTAATTATTTTATTTACTAAATTAATTATTCAGTCATTATATTTTTAAAAGTATGTAATTTTAAAATAATTTGTAATAAAATATTGTTATTTTATATTAATAATTTTTTTCTTTTAATATTTAAAAAAATGAAATTTTTATTATTATTTACTGGACCGACAGATCTAATCGGATATCCAGTAAAATATATTAATTTTCTCGTAGGATATATGTAACACCGAATATACAGGAGATTACATATCAAATCGAATCAAAAATTGATTATTCGTATAGAACAGATCAGATCACATGTATTCTTAAAATTCCGGATACCCCTCCGTGTTCACCCTAAATTACTATTACAAAGCAATCCAGTGTTTATTGACTATCGTACGTGTGGTTGATTTGCTCGATGTAACTAATATTTTGGTTGACAAAAAAAAAGAGTTGATTTTTGACTTTTTGAGCAACTCTCATCATGTGTCGTTTTCTTGCAAATTTACATTTTGTCTGGCTATTCAGTGTATGGGAAACTTCTCCTTGGTCTTATTTTTTGGCACGTAAATATTTACTTGAACTGTCAAGCAAGTGACTAGCTTCACATCTGAACAGGTGATTTTGCGATCGGTACCAAATACTTGGGATCAAACCCCGTATATTTTATTTATGATTGGAAGTATATATCGAGTTCATCAGCATTCATGCTATTATCTGTTCCCAGTGCCGTCCATCACAATTCACAACTCATCTGATGTAAATAATATGTTGCACACCCTGTTATGCTTCCGTCCGACCTAATTATATATACATCTTGGTTTAGTGATTGTTTTTAATCCATGTCTATTGGGTCTAATTTTTGAACTATACCAGATACCTTTTTCTGTTCTTCTCGACCGTTCTTGCTCTCCTTCTCTGGCCTAACCATGGGATAATTAGCTTCTTATACAACGCTGCAGAGTGCATCTCAAATGTAATGAAGCTAATTAAGCTTCTTAAGCAGTGTCAGGAAAGAGAGAAGAATGAAGATGAGAATCGTGAGTATGAAATGATGTGGGACGCAGAAGGTTCAAGCTCCCGTGAAACTTCAAGCTATAACTATAATTCTCTTGTAGAAAGGTGCGTTACACCTTAAACATCAAAACGTGATATAATACGTTACATACGTACAATCATGACGTTGAATGTTCCCATTTACATTATGTTTTTTGTAAAAATGAATGTTAAATTAATTCAGAACAGAAATATCATTTTTTAGATATAATTTCTTACAATAGTTGTGACTGATACTGAAATTTCTTTAAAAGATAGAAAGATTAAACGGCTGGAGATAGGTAGGTTGAGTTGGTTATCGCTAAGCAAACCATCAAAAACCAGAGCACCTTTATATGTGTTCTTTTTCATCCCTCAGAACGAAGAGATTCTGTTGCAGACTGTTCCGTCAATGTTGCGAATAATCTTGAGCTGCTGCTAATGGAACCTCCTTGTGTCGCCTTCTGTTTCTCTCCCATTTACATGATGTTGCTTTTCAAAGATTGGATCAAGCAGTAGTGATCATTGACATCAAATATTGGACTATGAAAACTATGGTCTGTAGGATTTGGGATCTCTAGATAGTGAAGAGTGAAGCTCCTATTGTATTAATAAGAATTTTGAGATAGTACTGAAGAACACTTTTGTCTATTTGGTTCAACATTACCATAGACTTATTTATAGGTTGACAGAGAGCTTGAGAGAAAGTTGTTTTCTTTGTTTGATTTTACTGAAGTTTATTCATTTGAAACTTGATTACAACTCTTAGCCTTAGCTTGTCTTTTATACAGATGATAGAACAATCTAGATACGTCACAGCTGGCCTGACAGCTCATTCTCCTTCCCCTATGAGAGCATCAAATCGGTTGCGCAAGAGGGGGTGTGAAGCTGGCTGTTCCGTACGTTTGACCACTCTCTTTTGTCTTCTTTCTTCAGTTACCGTTGCAGAGAGCAAAGGTGAGTTGGGCTTGACTTGGCAACGGCCCATCATGTTAGTCTCTGGCCCAGTAGGTCCAATACCCCTTCTCAAACTCGAGGTGGGTGGAAACGTAACACCGAGTTTGAATCGGAGATTGTGGAAGCTCTGCTGAGGAAGAGACTTAGTAAAGACGTCAACCAACTGTAGTACCGCAGGAATGTGTTTGACGACCAGAGAGCCGTTCGCTACTTTCTCACGAGCGAAGTGGTAATGAGTAGCAAAATGCTTCGACTTGCGGTGAAGAATAGGATTTGCTGTGAGTTGAACAGCGGACAAGTTATCACAATAGACCTCTGCAGGAGTATACTGCGTAACACCAATGCTATTAAGCATTCCAACAATCCACTCAAGCTCCGCAGCTGTGTCTGATAACGTGCGGTACTCTGCTTCAGTTGACGATCTCGCGACAGAGTCATGTTTCTTTGCTGACCAGGATATCAGGTTGGAGCCAAGAAACGTACAGAATCCACCTGTTGAACGTCTTGTGTCTTGGCAACCGGCCCAGTCACTATCACAGTAAGCACGTAGCTGGGAATCTGTGTTTGCCTCAAAGGAAACTCCCATGTTAATGGTTCCCTTGAGATAACGAAGGATTCTTTTGAGAAGATTGAAGTCAGCTAGAGTAGGCTCATGCATCTTCTGACATACTAGATTCACTGCGAACTGTATATCTGGACGAGTCAAAGTGAGATATTGTAGTTTACCCGCAAGACTTCTGAAGTAGGTTGGATTGTCGAAGAGAACATCCTGATAGGGGACTCTATCGAGTTGCAGAGGAAGAGGTGTGGACACTGGAGCACAGTCTAGCATCCCTGCAACTTGTAGCAGATCCGATGCATATTTTTCTTGATTCAGAAACAAACCAGTGGCTGTGAAGTGAGCTTGTATGCCTAAAAAGTAGCTCAACTCACCCATATCCTTCATGCGAAACTGCTTCTTAAGGGCTTGAAGAAGGTGATCAATCAGTGCAGTGTTGTTGCCTGTTAAGACCATATCATCGACATAAAGGAGTAGGAAGATGACATCTTTGCCTTTGAGATAGACAAACAAAGAGGCATCTTTGACGTTGCACTGAAACCCAAAGTCAAGAAGGAAGGAGCTGAACTTGTCAAACCAAGCTCTCGGAGCTTGTTTGAGCCCATAGATGGCTTTGTGAAGCTGACAAACGTACTCAGGGTGAGCTTTGTCTTCAAATCCTGGTGGCTGCTTCATGTAGACAGTCTCTGTCAAATCTCCATGGAGGAAAGCGTTCTTGACATCTAGTTGTCTCATATCCCATTTGTTGACAACAGCGTAGTGAAGGACAATCCGAACTGTTGCAGTTCTTACGACCGGGCTGTAAGTCTCGAGGAAGTTAACCCCTTCTTTCTGTTCATTGCCTCTGGCTACTAGTCTGGAACGAAGTTTGAGCAGTGTACCATCCGCGTTGAGTTTTACTTTGTGAACCCATCCTGAACCAATAGGTTTGACTCCAGCAGGAAGAGGTACAAGACTCCAAGTTCCTATTTCATCACAGTTCGTGATTTCTTCTGTCATGGATCCGTTCCATCCAGGGTGATTTAACGCTTCAGCTATTGTTCTTTGAGGCTAAGGAAGACCTTTTACAGTGAACAGAGCATAGCGAGGGTTCGGTTTCATAACTCCAGCTTTGCCTCTCGTAGTCATCTTATGTTGATTTTGAGACGGAGGAGCAGGAGCTATAACTGCCGGAGCTTCATTATGATCTTCTTCATCTTCTGAGCTTGAGCTTGATTCGGAGGATGACTGTTGTGGTAGAGGATCATGTTCTGTGATTGGAACAGGAGAGGTTGCTGACGAAGGAGGAACAAGGACTGTCTGACCAACTTCATCTTGAGGTGGAGACTTGTCATTATCAGACTGCAAAGGAGAAGCTGTAGAAGGATACTGCAGTCGCCAAGCAGAACTGAGTCTCGACGTTGTGGGAGGTAAAAGATGCTTGTATACATCAGTGTAGGGAAGTCTTGTTTCATCAAACAGAACGTGTCTGTTGATGTAAACACGACCTGTGGGTGGGTGGTAGCATCGGTAGCCTTTATACTTCTCATTGTATCCCACAAACACACACAGGAGTGACTTTGGATCAAACTTGTTCTCAGCGTAGGGACGAAGGTATGGGTAACAAGCAGACCCAAAGACACGTAGATCTGTGTAAACAGGAGGTTTGGCATTGAGTAGCTCAAATGGACTTACCATCTTGTCATTGACTGAAGACGGTAGCAGGTTACTGAGGAAGGAGGCAGTATAAAAGGCTTCTACCCACAACTCATAAGGCAGATGTGCTTGGTATAGCATCGAGAGTCCCAGCTCAGTGATGTATCTGTGACGACGTTCTGCTATTCCGTTCTGTTCCGGCGTGTGTGGACACGACACGATGTGTTTTATCCCTGTTTCCGCAAAGTGATTGGTGAGAGAGGCATTGATGAACTCACCACCACCATCAGACTGAAAGATAGAGATCTTGGTGTTGTATTGATTTTCTACTTGCAGTTGAAAGGCTTTGAAGATCGAAAACACTTCAGACTTGTATTTAAGGGGATAAAACCAACAGAATCTTGAGAAATTGTCAATGAACACAACATAATATCGAAATCTTTGGACAGATACAACAGGAGCAGGACCCCAAACATCACAATGTATCCTCTCAAGAACTCTATTAGACCGGAATGCAGAACTAAAATATGGAAGTTTGCTTGTTTTTCCAACTTGACAGGCTTCACACAAATGCTGAGACAGCTTATTGAAGGAGATAGCTTTTGAAGTAGATAGATGCTTCAAGACTTGATCGTTGGGATGTCCTAGTCTCATATGCCACACTCTGTCGCTTACTGCTTGTTGTCGAGACGAGTAGAAACCTTGAAACTTGGACTCATCCAACTGATACATGCCTTTAGTTTTGCTTCCCTGACTGAGAACTTTGTTGGTTCGCTTGTCCTTAACAAACACAGTTGTAGCATCAAAGGTAAACTCACATGGATAATCATCGGTGAGCTTTGATACAGAAAGCAATGATTTTGTTATTGCAGGACACACAAGGACATCAAGGAGAGGAAGAGTACCTGATCCTGAAGATAAGGAGGCAGAACCAACATGCGTTATTGGCAGGAAGTCACCATTGCCCACCATGACTTGGTCACCACCGTTGTAAGCGTGAACATCGTCAAGGTGTTGAGCTGAGCTTGTCACATGGTGTGACGCCCCACTATCAGGGTACCATTCAGCACCGGTGGATCTCTGATTTGGAGCAGCTGTAAGGACATTGGCTTGCGGAGGAGGGTCATTGATCGCAAAGTTATCGTCAAATCTCCAGTGGCATTTGTAGGCAGCATGTCCGTACTTTCCGCAAATCTGACAAGTTGGACGTTGACCACCGGAGTTTCTGTTTGCAGGTTGGCCAAACTGCTGTGGAAACCCTCTTCCTTGAGTTGAGTACGAGCCGCGTCCTCTGTATCCTCCTCTGTTTTGACCTCTTCCGCGACCAGAGTAGCCTCCTCTGTTCATGTAGTAGGCCTGATGTGGTGTTGTATCAGGAGGTTGTTCATAAGATTGCAGCTTGTCATCGAAACCAGTAAGCTTGTGGACTACGTCTTCGAAACAGAGACCAGGAAGAGTATCCATAGAGTGTTCGATGACGGTGCAAACGGCTTCGTACTCCTTGCCTAAGCCATTAAGAACACCATAGATCTTCTCGTTCTCTGTAAGTGGAGATCCAATGGAGTCCAGCTGGTCACAAGGGGATTTGATCTCAGAGAGGTAGGTCGCCATAGTTTTGTTGCCTTTCTTCATGGTCTGAACGCGTCGGTGAAGGTCCATCTTTCTTGACGCAGAGACTCGATTGTATTTCTTCGCCAACGCCATCCAAACATCGTGAGAGGTGTGAAGGCCATAGACAGTCTTGAAGGCATCTTCTGTGAGAGTGCCATAAAGCCACGCGAGTATCAACTGGTCCTTTTGGATCCATTTGTTGAACTCTGGATTCACCGCCTGTGTTTCTTCTTCTCCGGTACGGACGGTGATCGTAGGAGCTGGACATGGGTGGTCTCCGGTAACATAGCCCATAAGCGCCTGACTTGACAGGAACTGTTCAAACTACAGCTTCCAAAGGAGATAGTTTCCTTCTTTGAGCTTCAAGGTAACGACATGAGTGAGTGTGAGAGCGGTGACAGCGACGGCGTCTTGATTCCCATCCATCGTCTGTGCTCTGATACCATATAGGTTGACAGAGAGCTTGAGAGAAAGTTGTTTTCTTTGTTTGATTTTACTGAAGTTTATTCATTTGAAACTTGATTACAACTCTTAGCCTTAGCTTGTCTTTATACAGATGATAGAACAATCTAGATACGTCACATTATTTTCTTGCAAGGAAATGATGCAGTGAAAATATAAATGAGACTGAAAATGCTAAAAGAAAGAAATATCACTGGTGGTGTTACAAAAAAAAAGAAGAAATATCACTGGTGAAACCAAAACAGTCTTCTCCTGGCAAAGTGAAACCAACCAAAGGACTTCAAAGATCTTGAGTTTCTTACATAATGTCAGCATCTCTTGCGTCTCTGTCTCTGTTTCAGACACAGTAAGAACTCCGGCTTGATTGGCTGATAAATCTCTTGCTATCTCTCTCTCTCACCCATGAAGCAAACCAAAAAATAAAACCTAAAAGTTCCATCCTTCAGGTTAAAAAAACGAGATGAGTGTAAATGGTTTAGCATCAAAACATATGAAAAAGAGAGAAATCAAGTTTCTTGTAGGAAATGCCAATCAGCCAAAGGAGAGCTTCAGTGTCCATGGAGCTTCAAGAACTAGCGATTAGTGACATGTAGATATATGTGATATATATATTATATATATATATATATATAATATATATATATAGCATTTAGGATGATATAATCAAGGAATAGATTCATCTCATTATTATTCATCACCATGGATGTACCAGCAGCAGAGCATGGTCGCGCAACGACGAAGAATATAGAGACGAGCACGTTGCTCCTTCACCAAGGAAGCACATTTGCTTGTAAATTTGTGGCCTTTAGTTAACTTACTCTTCAAACCAGCCATTACTACAATCAAGATTTTCTTTGCTATCTATATTAAACAAAGAGAGAATATGAAGAGGTTGAAACTTTTGGTATGTAGAGAATGTGATGATGATGAACAAAAAACCCTTCAGTGGGTCTAAGAAGAGAGAGTTGTGAAGAAGTGGAAAAGGAATGAAGAGTATATATAGCGTGAAGCAAGGAGAAATCTCGGGAGAAAAGTTGAATTGGATATGAAGGAAAGAAGAAACAGATGAACATGGTCTGTGCTTTGGTTCATTTATTGACATTGGGATTCCCATGTATCAATCTTTTTGATTCTCCAAGGAAGTATACTTTCCTGGAATCATCAAACGTCATTATAAAAAATTGTTTTAATACGTGTTTGTATGATAGTACCTTCTTTCAAAATACTCTACTCGTATTCAAAGATGATGCTTTTACGTTTTATTTTTGTATTATATAATTTATGTTCAAAATTTTTTTTAATGCATTTTTCTTCAAACTAGAATAATATTTAAGTTCTGAAATTACGAATGGTAGCCTTATTGGGAAGTAAAACAAAAACTTCAAAAAAAATAAAAAAATAAAACATGTGTATTTAACTAATTTTGACATATTTAATTTTTGTTTATATGGATTTTGTTTTTTGTTAAGAATTACTTTTGCATATTACATTTTACAGCGACGGTCACCGAAATTATTAAATGATCCAGACATGATACAAGCATGGAACAGCAACTAGATAAAATTTACGCAACGTACCTTTCAAATAATTTTATTGTTATTATTTTTAATATTAGAAACGACGAGTTTATTTCTTAAGCATAGAAATAACAACAAATCGGAAAGGAAAGTGAGAGTCACAGTTACTCTCACACTTGGTTGAATAGCCTGGAAATATCCATTTCTTGAATTGCATCGGCTGGATTAGACGCATACCATTTTCTCCAGCAAGAGATTTTATATCCGA
The DNA here is from genome assembly GCF_000801105.2 of Raphanus sativus. NCBI lineage: Eukaryota > Viridiplantae > Streptophyta > Magnoliopsida > Brassicales > Brassicaceae > Raphanus > Raphanus sativus. The sequence goes on along the minus strand of NC_079511.1, from coordinate 25,358,037 downwards.
CATATTAAACGGATATATTGTCTTACTAGTGAAATGAATCTCCCCACCTACGTTTATCATCTCCCGGGCACTCGCCATGAATCCTCTCACAACATCTTTGTGTTTCCTGTATTATACATGCAAATATTTAATTTACACCAAAAATATTAAAGGTAAAAAAAAATATCGAGATTAAGAGAAGACTCGAAATTGTATTTTCTAATAGTATATTTTATTAACTACACTGACAGTCACTCAACACGTGTATGCATATCTATATTTATAAAAGATGAATCGTTAAGGCTTAAGAATAAATAATAAAATAACATTTCAAAGAATACTAATATAAAAGAAAAATAAACCATCATACGAAGTTATACAATCAGTTTTTTTTTTTGAAAAGTTTAAAGCTCCTTAAGACTATAGTAAAAAGAAAGCCCTAATTTTCTTTTGTCAAAAAGACTTTTAATACATTTTTGGGTGAAGTTGTTTATGTTTTTCATATTTCAATACAATTATGTACTAAATATTATTCAAAAACTGTATATGCCATATTACCAGAGCTGATTGGTTAATTTAATCCCGGACATCATATAGTTCATCTCTCTAATTCAATACATGCACAAATACATGATAAAAACACTATTTCTAAGGGTCAAAACCTTACCCTGCATCAGGAAAATTGAAGACAATTCTGTCATATCGAGATAGGCGATAGTCTGAGGTCATAGTGTGTACGTTTACACCATGGACCACAGTGCACCCAAGCCTCTCCAACTCTTCCACGTTCCCTTTTCCATTGTTGTACTGACGCCCTAGTCCAACTACCACATACAAAATTAATACAGAACACTAATTAAGAAAGCTAATTTGACAAGCTTAATGAATTTTCTTGTGGTGACCAAGATTATTATAATAGAAAAACATACAAGAATATTGACAATGATTTAGAATTACCTCGAACATCAAGTGATGCCGCAGTGATTTTGGTGGCAGAAGAAAAAGCTTTAGCAAGAGACAATGAAAACGAAAAGTCTCCTTCTCCAACCAGAAGTAATTTTTGCATACTGCTATATTGGCTTAACTTTTTAGATTCCTGAACCTCCATTATCTCATCTGAATGTTTTTATATTCTACACCATATCCTTATATATAAGGAGTCAAATTAAGAGATCGATAGTCTCATTGAATGTTTGGGTTTGTAGTATCGTCTCTTCGAACTTTGTAATTGTGACCGTTTATGTACTTTGAAGACCTTTCATGTTCTAAAAGAAGAGAGTCAAACTTCTTTTACGGCTAATTAACGTTAAGGTGGTACTCCCTCCGTTTCTTATTGTAAGTAATTTAAGGAATTTTTTTCTGTTTCAAAATATAAGTAGTTTCTACATATCTAGGTAACTTTTATATTTTTATTGTATATAGTGTAGCCAATCAAATAATGTTAACTTTTTTATAATTGGTTGAACTTATTATTTAAATATTATTTTAGAAAAAGTAACAACTTTCTTGATACTAGTGCTTTTAGTCTAAACTACTTATATTATGGAACATAGTGAATATTAAGATACGTCTTCTTACTATTATTTAATTTTATTTAATCAATAATTGAATATTATCTGCATTCAGCAAAAGTCCCTTTAAATTTGAAAAAACTACATTGAATAGTCTTTTTTAAAAAAAACTAGTTTCACTAATATATAATCTTGATATTTATTTGTATGACAAAAAACAATCTTGATATGCAGTTAGGTCTTTAACAAAGTTTAGTACATTTAGAGATACCATGTGTTACCAAATGACCCATGATATATGTTGAGGTGGAAGGCAGACGAGAGAGAAAAATCTTTTTTATAACATCTTAACTTTATTGATAACAAATCAATGTAACATATCACATGAATTAAAAATTACATCAAATATGTTATTAATAAAAACTTTTAACAGAGACAATAGTAAAAGAGAAAAATCTATTTTATTGTAGTAGAAGATTTTCTTAAATAAATTTTGATTTTAATGAAT